>NC_057794.1:529639445-529645009 GCF_018294505.1 Triticum aestivum
GTGCTCCTCTGGAGTGCGAGGTGTGCTGCGGCGGGAGATCCTGCTCGTCTTCTCTGCTGCTTCGCCTGTGCAGCTCCGATTGGATCTGGTGCAAGGTGCATCGATCTGGGTGCTGCGCTTCGCGATGCGGCGTGGGTTGCTGCGGTGGAGGTGGCTACGGTGGTGCTGCGGCGGCTTCGGCCAGGGGGTGGTGCGTGTCTGGTCGCGGTGGATCGTGGGATCCCGTGGAAAGAATGAGGTCGGCCTCAGCAGGTGGTGCTGGTGGGTGGCGGTGGGTGGTGGTAGGTGGTCGGCGCATCTTCGGGAGAAACCTTTGCTCCGGCCTTCTTCGTAGCCGGCGACGGCGGTGCCCGCGGGTGCCGTGATCTTTCTTGGAAGCGTCGCCGTGGAGGTGTGCTCCTTCTCCCCACGGCTTTGGCTCCGGAGGGAAACCTCAGATTCGCTGGGTCAGGCGATGGAGGCGTCTTCGCGTCTTTCTCCTCCTTGGGGGCATCGTCTCGGAGCCGGCTACGACTGGGAGACTGGTGGATTGCGGCATCTTCGTCGTGGATGGCGGCATCTTCGCCGTGTAGTTTGCTGAGGCGGGGCGCTGGTTTCTGTTTGGCAACGATGATGTCGTCGAGAGGAGCTCGGGTCGCGGCGTGGACTTCGGTAGTCGGCTCTTCCCGGCGTGTCCGAGGTGCTTTGAGGGCACGGTCGGCGCAAGTCCTGCATATTTCCCCGGTGAGGCTCGTCGTCAAAGTCGGAGCTGTCGGCTGCTTGCGCGTGTGGCCATCTGGTGGCATGTGCCGTCGTGGCTTCTATGCGGCTGTTTGCGGGTTGGCTTCGCGGTTGGAGCTCAATGGTGAAGTCGGAGTCGCTCGTTCGAGGCAACCGGTGATGACGATGACGCTTGCGACTCCTCGACGAATGCTTTTCTTCTTTGCAGCTTTGTGTCCCATGTCGGTGGCCAAGTTGGCCGGTGGTGCCCATGTCACGTGGGTTGAGTTGTATCGGTTTTAGCTCGGTTTTCCGTTAATTAACCGTGCAATTCTCTTCTTCTTAATCAATGAAAATGGCAAATCTTTTGCCCCGTTTCAAAAAAAAATTAATACTGTACATGTACATGTACAATACAGGAAGAGAAGAACCACAGCTGCAAGCGACGGCTCATGGCTCAGGAGAAGAGGTACACCAACTCAAAAGATTTCCTGCAAGGCATGGCACATGCTCATTTACTTAGCGGGTGAATGGAGAAACATATGGTGCAGTAAGTTTGCAGTTACAATACAGGACCGACAGAGGTGGCTTACGAGGTTTTCCCGGAAAATGTAGGGATGTAGTTGTAGATCAGGTTGTCCAGCACCTTGTCGGCAGGGGGGCTGTTTGGCGACTTGCGGGCTTGGCTGTTTCACGACAGAGCGAAGAAGGGTGAGATAAACACGCTGTTCTTACCCTTTTTCACGAGCTGTTGCTTTGCAGTAGGAAAGTATGGAATTCATGCATTGGAGGAAGACAACGGTGCAAGATACCAGTTTTCTTTTCCCTCAGGCTGCGTGTGTTTTGAGCGTTGATGTTTTATTAATAACTATGTCCCCTTTAGGGGGTTGCGATGGGCAACAAACTGTGAACTCGCTTCATTTCTTTAAAATGCAACTGGGCACAAAGCTGTTTTGAAATGCAACTGGGCACAAAGCCTTATTCACAAACAAGTTGCCCAACAGGAGCCATACAAACGTACACAGGACCTATACCTGCTTAGTAGGGAAACTAGGACACCATAAAATGATTTTGAATAGGTAATCCGCCATTCCGTGAAGTATGGTTTTCATCACAGAATGAGGGCATGGTCAACATGAATGTGAATAAGCAGATGATGTGTTGCTTATAACGAATAAAGAGAGTATTACAAACCTGATAAAGTAGTTGGCAAAATTTTGTGTCACTTGTACTGCATCCTCGCTGTGTGGAATCATTGGTTTACGCCATTCGAAAATGGCTTTCTGCAGCAAGTGAACAAGCTAATTATAGTCTGACCTCTGAATATATTACGTTTGCCTAAGTGATCTGGCCAAATGAAGAAATATCATGGACTGAATAGTTTAAAGACAAACATTTTGATAGCAGCCTAGTAATATATAGTCCTAAAAAATGTCAAACAAGAATAAATGGGATGCAAAAATGTGCACAGGCATGCGAACAGATTAGTGGAATACCGACTTTATTTCAAAAACAACCAGCAGCACTACAGTCAGCATACCTCAGGGTGCCACTGAGTGCAAGTGATAGGATATTTCTGTGCTTCAACGGTTGAGACGTAAACCTGATTTGCCAAAGGAAAGTAAATTAGTTTGCTGTTTCTTTATACATTGATTTAGCACTACCTCTGAATTAGGCTGGTTGAGTCCAAACCAGTTAAGTACTAGGAAAAAGATGACATATTGTACCTCACCATTTTCATCAGGGGATATAGTCAGAATCTTGAAGAAACTTGATAACGCATCATTCTCGCGCAATCTCTTTGGAGATATACCATACTTTGACCAGTTAAGAAAATAAACCATGTTAGGGAAAACAAGGAGATAAAGATAGTTATTCTGCAATCTCAATAAAAAGTTGCTGTTTTAAATTGACAGTCATGATTTGGTTGAACCAAGTATATCATGTCAATGTTAATATCGAGTGAAGGTCAAAGATAAAATGTGATGAGTACCCAAGATTCTTCTTCTAATACAAAACGACACGCATCCAATGCGTGTTCAAGGAGAAAAGGAGCACCCAGGATTCTACTTACTTTGTGGTTTTGCATGACAAGACAACTGGTGCTGAGTTTCTTGATGAGATCAGGATGAAATCTGCGAATTTGGATCACTTCTATTAGACAGGTATACAAGGGATATTAGAAGCCAAGCCACAAAGAGTCAATAGAAGACGGTATTTGTGCCATAAAAATGTACGGAGCGACAAGGTTATATCTTAGATAAATGGATAACATCAAGCGTAGTGCCTGTGGTTCAGGGGGCATTCTAGATATAATATTACATCTATAATCTAACCAACTGCATAGTTGACATCAATTTAATTCATTTTTGCTATTTCAAGTTTGATGAAGCTGGCGTCTAAACCTGAAATTTCATTTGCAATGCAGTGTACTGTAAACTGTAAGCTTAATTGCATTTTCTCTGTAATGAAAACCTAACATACATAATCTTTTTGTATAGGCCGGGACAAGAAACATGGTCTTTGCAAGTGCCCATGCAGACTTTCAGTTGATAGAGGAAAATGAGAAAGCTGCACAAGTTTGGTACCAATACGATTTTCTCCTGCAAATAAAAGATGACCATGCAGTACCTACACCTTTCAAATATATATTAGAATCCCTACCTTCCAAATACTGATCCCTGAAGTGAAGAATAATTGGGGAACTGGAGAGTTGATGCTTGATCTGAGGCGTGGAATGACTCCAAAATATTATTGTCCTAATACCAATATAGAGAAAAGAGCCAGTTGTCAGTTTGTAGATACAAAACACAAACTTGCTATGGAACACACTAAGTGTCTATGTCCTGTTCCCAGGAACAGAACAGTGCAGCCGACCAACCGGTTCTTCACTGCATCACATGACTACATGAGGGCGGCAAGAGCAAATGTATACTTTTAAATTCTAACACATCATTTTTCTTCAGGCAGATATCTCAATTTGAGGCTGTCCTAATAATATAATAATTTCAAATTATTTCTGTACTTTAGCAACTAAATTTGCATGTTGACGTCTATAATTTTTGTTCATTATCTTAGAAAAAAGAGAAATTACCTTGCTCACAATCATGCTTACAAGCTCAAAGCCAAGACACTGTGCAAACAATGGAAATGGAACTCCTGCATCATTTTTGTCCAAGACATACTACAGAAGATAAACAAAGAAAGTGAGAATTATCCAGTAACGTTTGGTCCCATTCTGTGTGAACTAGGACCAATAATATGATGTTACCATACTGTGATATAGTATGTTCTTAATAATGGAAGCAAGTACAGAGCAGAAGTGAGTAACATGTCTGAAACACACAGAAGCTGCCTAATAGATAGGTACCTGAAACACTTTCTTAATCGTCTCAAAATATGGACCCCTTTTCACTGATCCACCAGTAAACAGCACACCATTCACCAAACTGAGTTTCTGCAGTAAAAGGGACACAGGCAAAACTATCAGAAATTACTACCTAAGAGATAAGATGTAGGTACTACTGAGCAAGCAGGGGGCTACCAAGTAAAAGTAACTAATAGGTGATCTGTTGTCCTGAGATCAAATGACTGCAGAACACGAACAATATTTAATTATTTATAGTAGTCAGAGACATGATAGGTTAACTGTTTCATCTAGATCTTTTTTTAAACATGTTTCACCTTGATCTGAAACAGATGAACAGTAACACAAGCTAGTTAGACACTGAGTGATCAAGTCACGATCCACCTTGCTACTGTATTTGATTTGTCATTCCTATGTAAACATGTACTTTAAATGTAGAGAAATTCTAAATAACCAGAACTACGAATGTTCGTTTCTGCACTGTTAGAAAATGATTTTAACTTGTACATAGAGTACATAGTAAGTTGACTATCAAGTATTTTAGTTTGACTTGCAAAGAACTGGCAGTTGTCAGATAGAACTACAATCACATTTAAGCAGCAGAAAGAGAAAGGCGGAGGGAGGGAGGGGATCTGGAAGCGCTGACCTCGAGGAGGCGCTCGTCGGGCTCGTTGTAGATGAGCGGGATGACGCGGGCGCCGCCGGCCTCGACGAACTTGACGTAGGAGGCGCCGATGTAGGAGGTGGAGGTGCCGTTGTCGATCCTCCCGGCCGCGCCGTCGCCCGGGTGCGTGACGATGCCGATCACGGGGCGGTCGTAGACGGCCGGGTCCGCCGGCGCGGCGCAGGCCCCGGCGCGCGGCAGCCGGATGACGCCCGGCGCGGCCGCCGACGAGGTCCCGAGGAGGGCGAGCAGGAGGAGGAGGGGGGGCAGGTGCCGGGGAGGAGAAGCCATGTGGAGGTGTGTGAACAATTGGACTGTGCCGGCTGGGAGTGGGCTCGCTTCAAGGAGGTCGCTTTTGTTATCGCCTCGTGGCTGGACTCCAGAGGAGGATTATACTTGAATTCCATAATAATAGGAGCATGTGGTTCGCGCGGCGATCTGGAAAATGGATCTGCTGGGAGAGGAGGTAGCGGAACGTGCAAACCTCATCTGTTTTCGAAAATAACAACCGCTCCCACGCGTTAGAGCATTACTAGTAGTACCCCTAAACTCTCAAACCTTCATAAATAACCGCTTTTTTGCGGGTTGCAACAAAAAAACACAAAGACTAAAACCCTTAAACCCTCAAACCCTCAAAAAAAAGTAAGGGTCCAACTCTCAAACCCAATTTCGAACCGTAAAAGTGAGGGCTGGAGGGGGGCGCTCGACCCCAGCCCGCACTCCCTTCCGCCGTCGCGCGGGAGGGAAGTTTCCCTTCCCAACCTCCCACCTCCCGGCCTCCCGCGCCGCCGGCCGTCGCCCGCCGCCAATCCGGCCGGCCCCCCGCCTCCCCTC